>NC_060130.1:67802472-67804972 GCF_021461395.2 Schistocerca americana
AGTTACTCCTGTCTGTTGCTCCCCGTTTTACCACAGTCACATTTTCAATCTTATTCTGGCCAGTTCACCTGAAGCGATACGCCATTGTCAGTCAACCTAAAGAATATCACAGTACTCCTGCCGGGAGCTTCTCGAGTTTGCCGATGTATTTCGCCTGTTGACGACGCATTTGGATACCTTAAGAGAGTCATAGTTACCCCTTGCTGTCGCTCCCCATTTTACAACAGGCACATCTACAAGCTTACTCTGGCCAATTCTCCTGAAGCGATACGCTAATATCTGTTGACATAAAGACTTTCACAGTACTCCTGCCGGGAGCTTCTCGACTTTGCCGATGTATTTCGCCTATTGACGAGGCATTTGGCTACCTTAAGAGAGTTATAGTTACTCCTGCCAGTGTCTCTCCGTTAAACCACATTCACATTTACAATTTTCCTCTGCCCCTTTCACCAGACACGATACGATATTATTCTTCGACATTAAGACTTTCACAGTACTCCTGCTAGGGGCTCCTCCAGTTAACCAATGTATTTCGCCTGTTGACGAGGCATTTGGCTACCTTAAGAGAGTCATAGTTACTCCTGTCTGTTGCTCCCCGTTTTACCACAGTCACATTTTCAATCTTATTCTGGCCAGTTCACCTGAAGCGATACGCCATTGTCAGTCAACCTAAAGAATATCACAGTACTCCTGCCGGGAGCTTCTCGAGTTTGCCGATGTATTTCGCCTGTTGACGAGGCATTTGGATACCTTAAGAGAGTCATAGTTACCCCTTGCTGTCGCTCCCCATTTTACAACAGGCACATCTACAAGCTTACTCTGGCCAATTCTCCTGAAGCGATACGCTAATATCTGTTGACATAAAGACTTTCACAGTACTCCTGCCGGGAGCTTCTCGACTTTGCCGATGTATTTCGCCTATTGACGAGGCATTTGGCTACCTTAAGAGAGTTATAGTTACTCCTGCCAGTGTCTCTCCGTTAAACCACATTCACATTTACAATTTTCCTCTGCCCCTTTCACCAGACACGATACGATATTATTCTTCGACATTATGACTTTCACAGTACTCCTGCTAGGGGCTCCTCCAGTTAACCAATGTATTTCGCCTGTTGACGAGGCATTTGGCTACCTTAAGAGAGTCATAGTTACTCCCGTCTGTTGCTCCCCGTTTTACCACAGTCACATTTTCAATCTTATTCTGGCCAGTTCACACGAAGCGATACGCCATTGTCAGTCAACCTAAAGAATATCACAGTACTCCTGCAGGGAGCTTCTCGAGTTTGCCGATGTATTTCGCCTGTTGACGAGGCATTTGGCTACCTTAAGAGAGTCATAGTTACTCCTGTCAGTTGCTCCCCGTTAAACCACAGTCATATCTACGATTTTCCTCTGCCGCTTTCACCAGCCGCGATACGCCATTATTTGTTGAAATTATTACTTTCTTAGTACTCCTGCTAGGGGTTCCTCCAGTTTACCAATGTATTTCGCCTGTTGACGAAGCATTTGGCTACCTTAAGAGTGTCATAGTTACTCCTGTCAGTTGCTCCCCGTTTTACCACAGTCACATTTTCAATCTTATTCTGGCCAGTTCACCCGAAGCGATACGCCACTTGACGAGGCATTTGGCTACCTTAAGAGAGTCATAGTTACTCCTGTCAGTTGCTCCCCATTAAACCACAGTCACATCTACGATTTTCCTCTGCCGCTTTCACCAGACGCGATACGCCATTATTTGTCGAAATTATGACTTTCACAGTACTCATGCTAGGGGTTCCTCCAGTTTACCAATGTATTTCGCCTGTTGACGAACCATTTGGCTACCTTAAGAGAGTCATAGTTACTCCTGTCAGTTGCTCCCCGTTTTACCACAGTCACATTTTCAATCTTATTCTGGCCAGTTCACCTGTAGCGATACGCCATTATCGGTCAACCTAAAGAATTTCACAGTACTCCTGCCGGGAGCTCTCGAGTTTGCCGATGTATTTCGCCTGTTGACGAGGCATTTGGTTACCTTAAGAGAGTCATGGTTACCTCTTGCTGTTGCTCCCCATTTTACAACAGGCACATCTACAAGCTTACTCTGGCCAATTCTCCTGAAGCGATACGCTAATATCTATTGACATAAAGACTTTCACAGTACTCCTGCCGGGAGCTTCTCGACTTTGCCGATGTATTTCGCCTATTGACGAGGCGTTTGGCTACCTTAAGAGAGTCATAGTTACTCCTGCCAGTGTCTCTCCGTTAAACCACAGTCACATCTACCATTTTCCTCTGCCCTTTCACGAGACGCGATACGCCACTATTTGTCGACATCATGACTTTCAAAGTACTCCTGCTAGGGGCTCCTCCAGTTTACCAATGTATTTCGCCTGTTGACGAGGCATTTGGCTACCTTAAGAGAGTCATACTTACTCCTGTCAGTTGCTCCCCGTTTTACCACAGTCACGTTTTCAATCTTATTCTGGCCAGTTCACCTGAAGCGATACGCCATTATCGG
>NC_060130.1:67812472-67814972 GCF_021461395.2 Schistocerca americana
TTTCACAGTACTCCTGCCGGGAGCTCTCGAGTTTGCCGATGTATTTCGCCTGTTGACGGGGCATTTGGTTACCTTAAGAGAGTCATAGTTACCTCTTGCTGTTGCTCCCCATTTTACAACAGGCACATCTACAAGCTTACTCTGGCCAATTCTCCTGAAGCGATACGCTAATATCTATTGACATAAAGACTTTCACAGTACTCCTGCCGGGGGCTTCTCGAGTTTGCCGATGTATTTCGCCTGTTGACGAGGCATTTGGATACCTTAAGAGAGTCATAGTTACACCTTGCTTTTGCTCACCATTTTACAACAGGCACATCTACAAGCTTACTCTATCCAATTCTGCTGAAGCGATACGCTAATATCTGTTGACATAAAGACTTTCACGGTTCTCCTGCCGGGAGCTTCTCGACTTTGCCGACGTATTTCGCATATTGACGAGGCACCTGGCTACCTTAAGAGAGTTATAGTTACTCCTGCCAGTGTCTCTCCGTTAAACCACATTCACATTTACAATTTTCCTCTGCCCCTTTCACCAGACACGATACGATATTATTCTTCGACATTATGACTTTCGCAGTACTCCTGCATGGGGCTCCTCCAGTTTACCAATGTATTTCGCCTGTTGACGAGGCATTTGACTACCTTAAGAGAGTCATAGTTACTCCTGTCTGTTGCTCCCCGTTTTACCACAGTCACATTTTCAATCTTATTCTGGCCAGTTCACCTGAAGCGATACGCCATTGTCAGTCAACCTAAAGAATATCACAGTACTCCTGCCGGGAGCTTCTCGAGTTTGCCGATGTATTTCGCCTGTTGACGAGGCATTTGGATACCTTAAGAGAGTCATAGTTACCCCTTGCTGTCGCTCCCCATTTTACAACAGGCACATCTACAAGCTTACTCTGGCCAATTCTCCTGAAGCGATACGCTAATATCTGTTGACATAAAGACTTTCACAGTACTCCTGCCGGGAGCTTCTCGACTTTGCCGATGTATTTCGCCTATTGACGAGGCATTTGGCTACCTTAAGAGAGTTATAGTTACTCCTGCCAGTGTCTCTCCGTTAAACCACATTCACATTTACAATTTTCCTCTGCCCCTTTCACCAGACACGATACGATATTATTCTTCGACATTAAGACTTTCACAGTACTCCTGCTAGGGGCTCCTCCAGTTAACCAATGTATTTCGCCTGTTGACGAGGCATTTGGCTACCTTAAGAGAGTCATAGTTACTCCTGTCTGTTGCTCCCCGTTTTACCACAGTCACATTTTCAATCTTATTCTGGCCAGTTCACCTGAAGCGATACGCCATTGTCAGTCAACCTAAAGAATATCACAGTACTCCTGCCGGGAGCTTCTCGAGTTTGCCGATGTATTTCGCCTGTTGACGAGGCATTTGGATACCTTAAGAGAGTCATAGTTACCCCTTGCTGTCGCTCCCCATTTTACAACAGGCACATCTACAAGCTTACTCTGGCCAATTCTCCTGAAGCGATACGCTAATATCTGTTGACATAAAGACTTTCACAGTACTCCTGCCGGGAGCTTCTCGACTTTGCCGATGTATTTCGCCTATTGACGAGGCATTTGGCTACCTTAAGAGAGTTATAGTTACTCCTGCCAGTGTCTCTCCGTTAAACCACATTCACATTTACAATTTTCCTCTGCCCCTTTCACCAGACACGATACGATATTATTCTTCGACATTATGACTTTCACAGTACTCCTGCTAGGGGCTCCTCCAGTTAACCAATGTATTTCGCCTGTTGACGAGGCATTTGGCTACCTTAAGAGAGTCATAGTTACTCCTGTCTGTTGCTCCCCGTTTTACCACAGTCACATTTTCAATCTTATTCTGGCCAGTTCACCTGAAGCGATACGCCATTGTCAGTCAACCTAAAGAATATCACAGTACTCCTGCCGGGAGCTTCTCGAGTTTGCCGATGTATTTCGCCTGTTGACGAGGCATTTGGATACCTTAAGAGAGTCATAGTTACCCCTTGCTGTCGCTCCCCATTTTACAACAGGCACATCTACAAGCTTACTCTGGCCAATTCTCCTGAAGCGATACGCTAATATCTGTTGACATAAAGACTTTCACAGTACTCCTGCCGGGAGCTTCTCGACTTTGCCGATGTATTTCGCCTATTGACGAGGCATTTGGCTACCTTAAGATAGTTATAGTTACTCCTGCCAGTGTCTCTCCGTTAAACCACATTCACATTTACAATTTTCCTCTGCCCCTTTCACCAGACACGATACGATATTATTCTTCGACATTAAGACTTTCACAGTACTCCTGCTAGGGGCTCCTCCAGTTAACCAATGTATTTCGCCTGTTGACGAGGCATTTGGCTACCTTAAGAGAGTCATAGTTACTCCTGTCTGTTGCTCCCCGTTTTACCACAGTCACATTTTCAATCTTATTCTGGCCAGTTCACCTGAAGCGATACGCCATTGTCAGTCAACCTAAAGAATATCACAGTACTCCTGCC
>NC_060130.1:67824972-67829972 GCF_021461395.2 Schistocerca americana
TCACAGTACTCCTGCCGGGAGCTTTTCGACTTTGCCGATGTATTTCGCCTATTGACGAGGCGTTTGGCTACCTTAAGAGAGTCATATTTACTCCTGCCAGTGTCTCTCCGTTAAACCACAGTCACATCTACCATTCTCCTCTGCCCCTTTCACCAGACGCGATACGCCATTATTTGTCGACATCATGACTTTCAAAGTGCTCCTGCTAGGGGCTCCTCCAGTTTACCAATGTATTTCGCCTGTTGACGAGGCATTTGGCTACCTTAAGAGAGTCATACTTACTCCTGTCAGTTGCTCCCCGTTTTACCACAGTCACATTTTCAATCTTATTCTGGCCAGTTCACCTGAAGCGATACGCCATTATCGGTCAACCTAAAGAATTTCACAGTACTCCTGCCGGGAGCTCTCGAGTTTGCCGATGTATTTCGCCTGTTGACGAGGCATTTGGTTACCTTAAGAGAGTCATAGTTACCTCTTGCTGTTGCTCCCCATTTTACAACAGGCACATCTACAAGCTTACTCTGGCCAATTCTCCTGAAGCGATACGCTAATATCTATTGACATAAAGACTTTCACAGTACTCCTGCCGGGAGCTTCTCGAGTTTGCCGATGTATTTCGCCAGTTGACGAGGCATTTGGATACCTTAAGAGAGTCATAGTTACACCTTGCTGTTGCTCACCATTTTACAACAGGCACATCTACAAGCTTACTCTATCCAATTCTGTTGAAGCGATACGCTAATATCTGTTGACATAAAGACATTCACGGTTCTCCTGCCGGGAGCTTCTCGACTTTGCCGACGTATTTCGCATATTGACGAGGCACCTGGCTACCTTAAGAGAGTTATAGTTACTCCTGCCAGTGTCTCTCCGTTAAACCACATTCACATTTACAATTTTCCTCTGCCCCTTTCACCAGACACGATACGATATTATTCTTCGACATTATGACTTTCGCAGTACTCCTGCATGTGGCTCCTCCAGTTTACCAATGTATTTCGCCTGTTGACGAGGCATTTGGCTACCTTAAGAGAGTCGTAGTTACTCCTGTCTGTTGCTCCCCGTTTTACCACAGTCACATTTTCAATCTTATTCTGGCCAGTTCACCTGAAGCGATTCGCCATTGTCAGTCAACCTAAAGAATATCACAGTACTCCTGCCGGGAGCTTCTCGAGTTTGCCGATGTATTTCGCCTGTTGACGAGGCATTTGGATACCTTAAGAGAGTCATAGTTACCCCTTGCTGTCGCTCCCCATTTTACAACAGGCACATCTACAAGCTTACTCTGGCCAATTCTCCTGAAGCGATACGCTAATATCTGTTGACATAAAGACTTTCACAGTACTCCTGCCGGGAGCTTCTCGACTTTGCCGGTGTATTTCGCCTATTGACGAGGCATTTGGCTACCTTAAGAGAGTTATAGTTACTCCTGCCAGTGTCTCTCCGTTAAACCACATTCACATTTACAATTTTCCTCTGCCCCTTTCACCAGACACGATACGATATTATTCTTCGACATTATGACTTTCACAGTACTCCTGCTAGGGGCTCCTCCACTTTACCAATGTATTTCGCCTGTTGACGAGGCATTTGGCTACCTTAAGAGAGTCGTAGTTACTCCTGTCTGTTGCTCCCCGTTTTACCACAGTCACATTTTCAATCTTATTCTGGCCAGTTCACCTGAAGCGATACGCCATTGTCAGTCAACCTAAAGAATATCACAGTACTCCTGCCGGGAGCTTCTCGAGTTTGCCGATGTATTTCGCCTGTTGACGAGGCATTTGGATACCTTAAGAGAGTCATAGTTACCCCTTGCTGTCGCTCCTCATTTTACAACAGGCACATCTACAAGCTTACTCTGGCCAATTCTCCTGAAGCGATACGCTAATATCTGTTGACATAAAGACTTTCACAGTACTCCTGCCGGGAGCTTCTCGACTTTGCCGATGTATTTCGCCTATTGACGAGGCATTTGGCTACCTTAAGAGAGTTATAGTTACTCCTGCCAGTGTCTCTCCGTTAAACCACATTCACATTTACAATTTTCCTCTGCCCCTTTCACCAGACACGATACGATATTATTCTTCGACATTATGACTTTCACAGTACTCCTGCTAGGGGCTCCTCCAGTTAACCAATGTATTTCGCCTGTTGACGAGGCATTTGGCTACCTTAAGAGAGTCATAGTTACTCCTGTCAGTTGCTCCCCGTTAAACCACAGTCACATCTACGATTTTCCTCTGCCGCTTTCACCAGACGCGATACGCCATTATTTGTCGAAATTATGACTTTCTCAGTACTCATGCTAGGGGTTCCTCCAGTTTACCAATGTATTTCGCCTGTTGACGAACCATTTGGCTACCTTAAGAGAGTCATAGTTACTTATGTCAGTTGCTCCCCGTTTTACCACAGTCACATTTTCAATCTTATTCTGGCCAGTTCACCTGAAGCGATACGCCATTATCGGTCAACCTAAAGAATTTCACAGTACTCCTGCCGGGAGCTCTCGAGTTTGCCGATGTATTTCGCCTGTTGACGAGGCATTTGGATACCTTAAGAGAGTCATAGTTACACCTTGCTGTTGCTCACCATTTTACAACAGGCACATCTACAAGCTTACTCTATCCAATTCTGTTGAAGCGATACGCTAATATCTGTTGACATAAAGACATTCACGGTTCTCCTGCCGGGAGCTTCTCGACTTTGCCGACGTATTTCGCATATTGACGAGGCACCTGGCTACCTTAAGAGAGTTATAGTTACTCCTGCCAGTGTCTCTCCGTTAAACCACATTCACATTTACAATTTTCCTCTGCCCCTTTCACCAGACACGATACGATATTATTCTTCGACATTATGACTTTCGCAGTACTCCTGCATGTGGCTCCTCCAGTTTACCAATGTATTTCGCCTGTTGACGAGGCATTTGGCTACCTTAAGAGAGTCGTAGTTACTCCTGTCTGTTGCTCCCCGTTTTACCACAGTCACATTTTCAATCTTATTCTGGCCAGTTCACCTGAAGCGATTCGCCATTGTCAGTCAACCTAAAGAATATCACAGTACTCCTGCCGGGAGCTTCTCGAGTTTGCCGATGTATTTCGCCTGTTGACGAGGCATTTGGATACCTTAAGAGAGTCATAGTTACCCCTTGCTGTCGCTCCCCATTTTACAACAGGCACATCTACAAGCTTACTGTGGCCAATTCTCCTGAAGCGATACGCTAATATCTGTTGACATAAAGACTTTCACAGTACTCCTGCCGGGAGCTCCTCGACTTTGCCGGTTTATTTCGCCTATTGACGAGGCATTTGGCTACCTTAAGAGAGTTATAGTTACTCCTGCCAGTGGCTCTCCGTTAAACCACATTCACATTTACAATTTTCCTCTGCCCCTTTCACCAGTCACGATACGATATTATTCTTCGACATTATGACTTTCACAGTACTCCTGCTAGGGGCTCCTCCAGTTTACCAATGTATTTCGCCTGTTGACGAGGCATTTGGCTACTTTAAGAGAGTCGTAGTTACTCCTGTCTGTTGCTCCCCGTTTTACCACAGTCACATTTTCAATCTTATTCTGGCCAGTTCACCTGAAGCGATACGCCATTGTCAGTCAACCTAAAGAATATCACAGTACTCCTGCCGGGAGCTTCTCGAGTTTGCCGATGTATTTCGCCTGTTGACGAGGCATTTGGATACCTTAAGAGAGTCATAGTTACCCCTTGCTGTCGCTCCCCATTTTACAACAGGCACATCTACAAGCTTACTCTGGCCAATTCTCCTGAAGCGATACGCTAATATCTGTTGACATAAAGACTTTCACAGTACTCCTGCCGGGAGCTTCTCGACTTTGCCGATGTATTTCGCCTATTGACGAGGCATTTGGCTACCTTAAGAGAGTTATAGTTACTCCTGCCAGTGTCTCTCCGTTAAACCACATTCAAATTTACAATTTTCCTCTGCCCCTTTCACCAGACACGATACGATATTATTCTTCGACATTATGACTTTCACAGTACTCCTGCTAGGGGCTCCTCCAGTTTACCAATGTATTTCGCCTGTTGACGAGGCATTTGGCTACCTTAAGAGAGTCGTAGTTACTCCTGTCTGTTGCTCCCCGTTTTACCACAGTCACATTTTCAATCTTATTCTGGCCAGTTCACCTGAAGCGATACGCCATTGTCAGTCAACCTAAAGAATATCACAGTACTCCTGCCGGGAGCTTCTCGAGTTTGCCGATGTATTTCGCCTGTTGACGAGGCATTTGGATACCTTAAGAGAGTCATAGTTACCCCTTGCTGTCGCTCCTCATTTTACAACAGGCACATCTACAAGCTTACTCTGGCCAATTCTCCTGAAGCGATACGCTAATATCTGTTGACATAAAGACTTTCACAGTACTCCTGCCGGGAGCTTCTCGACTTTGCCGATGTATTTCGCCTATTGACGAGGCATTTGGCTACCTTAAGAGAGTTATAGTTACTCCTGCCAGTGTCTCTCCGTTAAACCACATTCACATTTACAATTTTCCTCTGCCCCTTTCACCAGACACGATACGATATTATTCTTCGACATTATGACTTTCACAGTACTCCTGCTAGGGGCTCCTCCAGTTAACCAATGTATTTCGCCTGTTGACGAGGCATTTGGCTACCTTAAGAGAGTCATAGTTACTCCTGTCAGTTGCTCCCCGTTAAACCACAGTCACATCTACGATTTTCCTCTGCCGCTTTCACCAGACGCGATACGCCATTATTTGTCGAAATTATGACTTTCACAGTACTCATGCTAGGGGTTCCTCCAGTTTACCAATGTATTTCGCCTGTTGACGAACCATTTGGCTACCTTAAGAGAGTCATAGTTACTCCTGTCAGTTGCTCCCCGTTTTACCACAGTCACATTTTCAATCTTATTCTGGCCAGTTCACCTGAAGCGATACGCCATTATCGGTCAACCTAAAGAATTTCACAGTACTCCTGCCGGGAGCTTCTCGACTTTGCC
>NC_060130.1:67834972-67837472 GCF_021461395.2 Schistocerca americana
AGAGAGTCATACTTACTCCTGTCAGTTGCTCCCCGTTTTACCACAGTCACATTTTCAATCTTATTCTGGCCAGTTCACCTGAAGCGATACGCCATTATCGGTCAACCTAAAGAATTTCACAGTACTCCTGCCGGGAGCTCTCGAGTTTGCCGATGTATTTCGCCTGTTGACGAGGCATTTGGTTACCTTAAGAGAGTCATAGTTACCTCTTGCTGTTGCTCCCCATTTTACAACAGGCACATCTACAAGCTTACTCTGGCCAATTCTCCTGAAGCGATACGCTAATATCTATTGACATAAAGACTTTCACAGTACTCCTGCCGGGAGCTTCTCGAGTTTGCCGATGTATTTCGCCTGTTGACGAGGCATTTGGATACCTTAAGAGAGTCATAGTTACACCTTGCTGTTGCTCACCATTTTACAACAGGCACATCTACAAGCTTACTCTATCCAATTCTGTTGAAGCGATACGCTAATATCTGTTGACATAAAGACATTCACGGTTCTCCTGCCGGGAGCTTCTCGACTTTGCCGACGTATTTCGCATATTGACGAGGCACCTGGCTACCTTAAGAGAGTTATAGTTACTCCTGCCAGTGTCTCTCCGTTAAACCGCATTCACATTTACAATTTTCCTCTGCCCCTTTCACCAGACACGATACGATATTATTCTTCGACATTATGACTTTCGCAGTACTCCTGCATGGGGCTCCTCCAGTTTACCAATGTATTTCGCCTGTTGACGAGGCATTTGGCTACCTTAAGAGAGTCGTAGTTACTCCTGTCTGTTGCTCCCCGTTTTACCACAGTCACATTTTCAATCTTATTCTGGCCAGTTCACCTAAAGCGATTCGCCATTGTCAGTCAACCTAAAGAATATCACAGTACTCCTGCCGGGAGCTTCTCGAGTTTGCCGATGTATTTCGCCTGTTGACGAGGCATTTGGCTACCTTAAGAGAGTTATAGTTACTCCTGCCAGTGTCTCTCCGTTAAACCACATTCACATTTACAATTTTCCTCTGCCCCTTTCACCAGACACGATACGATATTATTCTTCGACATTATGACTTTCACAGTACTCCTGCTAGGGGCTCCTCCAGTTAACCAATGTATTTCGCCTGTTGACGAGGCATTTGGCTACCTTAAGAGAGTCATAGTTAATCCTGTCTGTTTCTCCCCGTTTTACCACAGTCACATTTTCAATCTTATTCTGGCCAGTTCACCCGAAGCGATACGCCACTTGACGAGGCATTTGGCTACCTTAAGAGAGTCATAGTTACTCCTGTCAGTTGCTCCCCGTTAAACCACAGTCACATCTACGATTTTCCTCTGCCGCTTTCACCAGACGCGATACGCCATTATTTGTCGAAATTATGACTTTCACAGTACTCATGCTAGGGGTTCCTCCAGTTTACCAATGTATTTCGCCTGTTGACGAACCATTTGGCTACCTTAAGAGAGTCATAGTTACTCCTGTCAGTTGCTCCCCGTTTTACGACAGTCACATTTTCAATCTTATTCTGGCCAGTTCACCTGAAGCGATACGCCATTATCGGTCAACCTAAAGAATTTCACAGTACTCCTGCCGGGAGCTCTCGAGTTTGCCGCTGTATTTCGCCTGTTGACGAGGCATTTGGTTACCTTAAGAGAGTCATAGTTACCTCTTGCTGTTGCTCCCCATTTTACAACAGGCACATCTACAAGCTTACTCTGGCCAATTCTCCTGAAGCGATACGCTAATATCTATTGACATAAAGACTTTCACAGTACTCCTGCCGGGAGCTTCTCGAGTTTGCCGATGTATTTCGCCTGTTGACGAGGCATTTGGATACCTTAAGAGAGTCATAGTTACACCTTGCTGTTGCTCACCATTTTACAACAGGCACATCTACAAGCTTACTCTATCCAATTCTGTTGAAGCGATACGCTAATATCTGTTGACATAAAGACATTCACGGTTCTCCTGCCGGGAGCTTCTCGACTTTGCCGACGTATTTCGCATATTGACGAGGCACCTGGCTACCTTAAGAGAGTTATAGTTACTCCTGCCAGTGTCTCTCCGTTAAACCACATTCACATTTACAATTTTCCTCTGCCCCTTTCACCAGACACGATACGATATTATTCTTCGACATTATGACTTTCGCAGTACTCCTGCATGGGGCTACCAATGTATTTCGCCTGTTGACGAGGCATTTGGCTACCTTAAGAGAGTCGTAGTTACTCCTGTCTGTTGCTCCCCGTTTTACCACAGTCACATTTTCAATCTTATTCTGGCCAGTTCACCTGAAGCGATTCGCCATTGTCAGTCAACCTAAAGAATATCACAGTACTCCTGCCGGGAGCTTCTCGAGTTTGCCGATGTATTTCGCCTGTTGACGAGGCATTTGGATACCTTAAGAGAGTCATAGTTACCCCTTGCTGTCGCTCCCCATTTTACAACAGGCACATCTACAAGCTTACTCTGGCCAATTCTCCTGAAGCGATACGCTAATATCTG
>NC_060130.1:67844972-67847472 GCF_021461395.2 Schistocerca americana
AACAGGCACATCTACAAGCTTACTCTATCCAATTCTGTTGAAGCGATACGCTCATATCTGTTGACATAAAGACATTCACGGTTCTCCTGCCGGGAGCTTCTCGACTTTGCCGACGTATTTCGCATATTGACGAGGCACCTGGCTACCTTAAGAGAGTTATAGTTACTCCTGCCAGTGTCTCTCCGTTAAACCACATTCACATTTACAATTTTCCTCTGCCCCTTTCACCAGACACGATTCGATATTATTCTTCGACATTATGACTTTCGCAGTACTCCTGCATGGGGCTCCTCCAGTTTACCAAAGTATTTCGCCTGTTGACGAGGCATTTGGCTACCTTAAGAGAGTCGTAGTTACTCCTGTCTGTTGCTCCCCGTTTTACCACAGTCACATTTTCAATCTTATTCTGGCCAGTTCACCTAAAGCGATTCGCCATTGTCAGTCAACCTAAAGAATATCACAGTACTCCTGCCGGGAGCTTCTCGAGTTTGCCGATGTATTTCGCCTGTTGACGAGGCATTTGGATACCTTAAGAGAGTCATAGTTACCCCTTGCTGTCGCTCCCCATTTTACAACAGGCACATCTACAAGCTTACTCTGGCCAATTCTCCTGAAGCGATACGCTAATATCTGTAGACATAAAGACTTTCACAGTACTCCTGCCGGGAGCTTCTCGACTTTGCCGATGTATTTCGCCTATTGACGAGGCATTTGGCTACCTTAAGAGAGTTATAGTTACTCCTGCCAGTGTCTCTCCGTTAAACCACATTCACATTTACAATTTTCCTCTGCCCCTTTCACCAGACACGATACGATATTATTCTTCGACATTATGACTTTCACAGTACTCCTGCTAGGGGCTCCTCCAGTTAACCAATGTATTTCGCCTGTTGACGAGGCATTTGGCTACCTTAAGAGAGTCATAGATAATCCTGTCTGTTTCTCCCCGTTTTACCACAGTCACATTTTCAATCTTATTCTGGCCAGTTCACCCGAAGCGATACGCCACTTGACGAGGCATTTGGCTACCTTAAGAGAGTCATAGTTACTCCTGTCAGTTGCTCCCCGTTAAACCACAGTCACATCTACGATTTTCCTCTGCCGCTTTCACCAGACGCGATACGCCATTATTTGTCGAAATTATGACTTTCACAGTACTCATGCTAGGGGTTCCTCCAGTTTACCAATGTATTTCGCCTGTTGACGAGGCATTTGGCTACGTTAAGAGAGTCATACTTACTCCTGTCAGTTGCTCCCCGTTTTACCACAGTCACATTTTCAATCTTATTCTGGCCAGTTCACCTGAAGCGATACGCCATTATCGGTCAACCTAAAGAATTTCACAGTACTCCTGCCGGGAGCTCTCGAGTTTGCCGATGTATTTCGCCTGTTGACGAGGCATTTGGTTACCTTAAGAGAGTCATAGTTACCTCTTGCTGTTGCTCCCCATTTTACAACAGGCACATCTACAAGCTTACTCTGGCCAATTCTCCTGAAGCGATACGCTAATATCTATTGACATAAAGACTTTCACAGTACTCCTGCCGGGAGCTTCTCGAGTTTGCCGATGTATTTCGCCTGTTGACGAGGCATTTGGATACCTTAAGAGAGTCATAGTTACACCTTGCTGTTGCTCACCATTTTACAACAGGCACATCTACAAGCTTACTCTATCCAATTCTGTTGAAGCGATACGCTAATATCTGTTGACATAAAGACATTCACGGTTCTCCTGCCGGGAGCTTCTCGACTTTGCCGACGTATTTCGCATACTGACGAGGCACCTGGCTACCTTAAGAGAGTTATAGTTACTCCTGCCACTGTCTCTCCGTTAAACCGCATTCACATTTACAATTTTCCTCTGCCCCTTTCACCAGACACGATACGATATTATTCTTCGACATTATGACTTTCGCAGTACTCCTGCATGGGGCTCCTCCAGTTTACCAATGTATTTCGCCTGTTGACGAGGCATTTGGCTACCTTAAGAGAGTCGTAGTTACTCCTGTCTGTTGCTCCCCGTTTTACCACAGTCACATTTTCAATCTTATTCTGGCCAGTTCACCTAAAGCGATTCGCCATTGTCAGTCAACCTAAAGAATATCACAGTACTCCTGCCGGGAGCTTCTCGAGTTTGCCGATGTATTTCGCCTGTTGACGAGGCATTTGGCTACCTTAAGAGAGTTATAGTTACTCCTGCCAGTGTCTCTCCGTTAAACCACATTCACATTTACAATTTTCCTCTGCCCCTTTCACCAGACACGATACGATATTATTCTTCGACATTATGACTTTCACAGTACTCCTGCTAGGGGCTCCTCCAGTTAACCAATGTATTTCGCCTGTTGACGAGGCATTTGGCTACCTTAAGAGAGTCATAGTTAATCCTGTCTGTTTCTCCCCGTTTTACCACAGTCACATTTTCAATCTTATTCTGGCCAGTTCACCCGAAGCGATACGCCACTTGACGAGGCATTTGGCTACCTTAAGAGAGTCATAG
>NC_060130.1:67857472-67874972 GCF_021461395.2 Schistocerca americana
ACAGGCACATCTACAAGCTTACTCTGGCCAATTCTCCTGAAGCGATACGCTAATATCTATTGACATAAAGACTTTCACAGTACTCCTGCCGGGAGCTTCTCGAGTTTGCCGATGTATTTCGCCTGTTGACGAGGCATTTGGATACCTTAAGAGAGTCATAGTTACACCTTGCTGTTGCTCACCATTTTACAACAGGCACATCTACAAGCTTACTCTATCCAATTCTGTTGAAGCGATACGCTAATATCTGTTGACATAAAGACATTCACGGTTCTCCTGCCGCGAGCTTCTCGACTTTGCCGACGTATTTCGCATATTGACGAGGCACCTGGCTACCTTAAGAGAGTTATAGTTACTCCTGCCAGTGTCTCTCCGTTAAACCACATTCACATTTACAATTTTCCTCTGCCCCTTTCACCAGACACGATACGATATTATTCTTCGACATTATGACTTTCGCAGTACTCCTGCATGGGGCTCCTCCAGTTTACCAATGTATTTCGCCTGTTGACGAGGCATTTGGCTACCTTAAGAGAGTCGTAGTTACTCCTGTCTGTTGCTCCCCGTTTTACCACAGTCACATTTTCAATCTTATTCTGGCCAGTTCACCTGAAGCGATTCGCCATTGTCAGTCAACCTAAAGAATATCACAGTACTCCTGCCGGGAGCTTCTCGAGTTTGCCGATGTATTTCGCCTGTTGACGAGGCATTTGGATACCTTAAGAGAGTCATAGTTACCCCTTGCTGTCGCTCCCCATTTTACAACAGGCACATCTACAAGCTTACTCTGGCCAATTCTCCTGAAGCGATACGCTAATATCTGTTGACATAAAGACTTTCACAGTACTCCTGCCGGGAGCTTCTCGACTTTGCCGATGTATTTCGCCTATTGACGAGGCATTTGGCTACCTTAAGAGAGTTATAGTTACTCCTGCCAGTGTCTCTCCGTTAAACCACATTCACATTTACAATTTTCCTCTGCCCCTTTCACCAGACACGATACGATATTATTCTTCGACATTATGACTTTCACAGTACTCCTGCTAGGGGCTCCTCCAGTTAACCAATGTACTTCGCCTGTTGACGAGGCATTACGCTACCTTAAGAGAGTCATAGTTACTCCTGCCAGTGTCTCTCCGTTAAACCACAGTCACATCTACCATTTTCCTCTGCCCCTTTCACGAGACGCGATACGCCACTATTTGTCGACATCATGACTTTCAAAGTACTCCTACTAGGGGCTCCTCCAGTTTACCAATGTTTTTCGCCTGTTGACGAGGCATTTGGCTACCTTAAGAGAGTCATACTTACTCCTGTCAGTTGCTCCCCGTTTTACCACAGTCACATATTCAATCTTATTCTGGCCAGTTCACCTGAAGCGATACGCCATTATCGGTCAACCTAAAGATTTTCACAGTACTCCTGCCGGGAGCTCTCGAGTTTGCCGCTGTATTTCGCCTGTTGACGAGGCATTTGGTTACCTTAAGAGAGTCATAGTTACCTCTTGCTGTTGCTCCCCATTTTACAACAGGCACGTCTACAAGCTTACTCTGGCCAATTCCCCTGAAGCGATACGCTAATATCTATTGACATAAAGACTTTCACAGTACTCCTGCCGGGAGCTTCTCGAGCTTGCCGATGTATTTCGCCTGTTGACGAGGCATTTGGATACCTTAAGAGAGTCATAGTTACACCTTGCTGTTGCTCACCATTTTACAACAGGCACATCTACAAGCTTACTCTATCCAATTCTGCTGAAGCGATACGCTAATATCTGTTGACATAAAGACTTTCACGGTTCTCCTGCCGGGAGCTTCTCGACTTTGCCGACGTATTTCGCATATTGACGAGGCACCTGGCTACCTTAAGAGAATTATAGTTACTCCTGCCAGTGTCTCTCCGTTAAACCACATTCACATTTACAATTTTCCTCTGCCCCTTTCACCCGACACGATACGATATTATTCTTCGACATTATGACTTTCGCAGTACTCCTGCATGGGGCTCCTCTAGTTTACCAATGTATTTCGCCTGTTGACGAGGCATTTGGCTACCTTAAGAGAGTCGTAGTTACACCTGTCTGTTGCTCCCCGTTTTACCACAGTCACATTTTCAATCTTATTCTGGCCAGTTCACCTGAAGCGATACGCCATTGTCAGTCAACCTAAAGAATATCACAGTACTCCTGCCGGGAGCTTCTCGAGTTTGCCGATGTATTTCGAATGTTGACGAGGCATTTGGATATATTAAGAGAGTCATAGTTACCCCTTGCTGTCGCTCCCCATTTTACAACAGGCACATCTACAAGCTTACTCTGGCCAATTCTCCTGAAGCGATACGCTAATATCTGTTGACATAAAGACTTTCACAGTACTCCTGCCGGGAGCTTCTCGACTTTGCCGATGTATTTCGCCTATTGACGAGGCATTTGGCTACCTTAAGAGAGTTATAGTTACTCCTGCCAGTGTCTCTCCGTTAAACCACATTCACATTTACAATTTTCCTCTGCCCCTTTCACCACACACGATACGATATTATTCTTCGACATTATGACTTTCACAGTACTCCTGCTAGGGGCTCCTCCAGTTAACCAATGTATTTCGCCTGTTGACGAGGCATTTGGCTACCTTAAGAGAGTCATAGTTAATCCTGTCTGTTTCTCCCCGTTTTACCACAGTCACATTTTCAATCTTATTCTGGCCAGTTCACCCGAAGCGATACGCCACTTGACGAGGCATTTGGCTACCTTAAGAGAGTCATAGTTACTCCTGTCAGTTGCTCCCCGTTAAACCACAGTCACATCTACGATTTTCCTCTGCCGCTTTCACCAGACGCGATACGCCATTATTTGTCGAAATTATGACTTTCACAGTACTCATGCTAAGGGTTCCTCCAGTTTACCAATGTATTTCGCCTGTTGACGAACCATTTGGCTACCTTAAGAGAGTCATAGTTACTCCTGTCAGTTGCTCCCCGTTTTACCACAGTCACATTTTCAATCTTATTCTGGCCAGTTCACCTAAAGCGATACGCCATTATCGGTCAACCTAAAGAATTTCACAGTACTCCTGATGGGAGCTCTCGAGTTTGCCGATGTATTTCGCCTGTTGACGAGGCATTTGGTTACCTTAAGAGAGTCATAGTTACCTCTTGCTGTTGCTCCCCATTTTACAACAGGCACATCTACAAGCTTACTCTGGCCAATTCTCCTGAAGCGATACGCTAATATCTATTGACATAAAGACTTTCACAGTACTCCTGCCGGGAGCTTTTCGACTTTGCCGATGTATTTCGCCTATTGACGAGGCGTTTGGCTACCTTAAGAGAGTCATAGTTACTCCTGCCAGTGTCTCTCCGTTAAACCACAGTCACATCTACCATTTTCCTCTGCCCCTTTCACCAGACGCGATACGTCATTATTTGTCGACATCATGACTTTCAAAGTACTCCTGCTAGGGGCTCCTCCAGTTTACCAATGTATTTCGCCTGTTGACGAGGCATTTGGTACCTTAAGAGAGTCATACTTACTCCTGTCAGTTGCTCCCCGTTTTACCACAGTCACATTTTCAATCTTATTCTGGCCAGTTCACCTGAAGCGATACGCCATTATCGGTCAACCTAAAGAATTTCACAGTACTCCTGCCGGGAGCTCTCGAGTTTGCCGATGTATTTCGCCTGTTGACGAGGCATTTGGTTACCTTAAGAGAGTCATAGTTACCTCTTGCTGTCGCTCCCCATTTTACAACAGGCACATCTACAAGCTTACTCTGGCCAATTCTCCTGAAGCGATACGCTAATATCTATTGACATAAAGACTTTCACAGTACTCCTGCCGGGAGCTTCTCGAGCTTGCCGATGTATTTCGCCTGTTGACGAGGCATTTGGATACCTTAAGAGAGTCATAGTTACACCTTGCTGTTGCTCACCATTTTACAACAGGCACATCTACAAGCTTACTCTATCCAATTCTGCTGAAGCGATACGCTAATATCTGTTGACATAAAGACTTTCACGGTTCTCCTGCCGGGAGCTTCTCGACTTTGCCGACGTATTTCGCATATTGACGAGGCACCTGGCTACCTTAAGAGAATTATAGTTACTCCTGCCAGTGTCTCTCCGTTAAACCACATTCACATTTACAATTTTCCTCTGCCCCTTTCACCAGACACGATACGATATTATTCTTCGACATTATGACTTTCGCAGTACTCCTGCATGGGGCTCCTCCCGTTTACCAATGTATTTCGCCTGTTGACGAGGCATTTGGCTACCTTAAGAGAGTCGTAGTTACTCCTGTCTGTTGCTCCCCGTTTTACCACAGTCACATTTTCAATCTTATTCTGGCCAGTTCACCTGAAGCGATACGCCATTGTCAGTCAACCTAAAGAATATCACAGTACTCCTGCCGGGAGCTTCTCGAGTTTGCCGATGTATTTCGCCTGTTGACGAGGCATTTGGATACCTTAAGAGAGTCATAGTTACCCCTTGCTGTCGCTCCCCATTTTACAACAGGCACATCTACAAGCTTACTCTGGCCAATTCTCCCGAAGCGATACGCTAATATCTGTTGACATAAAGACTTTCACAGTACTCCTGCCGGGAGCTTCTCGACTTTGCCGATGTATTTCGCCTATTGACGAGGCATTTGGCTACCTTAAGAGAGTTATAGTTACTCCTGCCAGTGTCTCTCCGTTAAACCACATTCACATTTACAATTTTCCTCTGCCCCTTTCACCAGACACGATACGATATTATTCTTCGACATTATGACTTTCACAGTACTCCTGCTAGGGGCTCCTCCAGTTAACCAATGTATTTCGCCTGTTGACGAGGCATTTGGCTACCTTAAGAGAGTCATAGTTAATCCTGTCTGTTTCTCCCCGTTTTACCACAGTCACATTTTCAATCTTATTCTGGCCAGTTCACCCGAAGCGATACGCCACTTGACGAGGCATTTGGCTACCTTAAGAGAGTCATAGTTACTCCTGTCAGTTGCTCCCCGTTAAACCACAGTCACATCTACGATTTTCCTCTGCCGCTTTCACCAGACGCGATACGCCATTATTTGTCGAAATTATGACTTTCACAGTACTCATGCTAAGGGTTCCTCCAGTTTACCAATGTATTTCGCCTGTTGACGAACCATTTGGCTACCTTAAGAGAGTCATAGTTACTCCTGTCAGATGCTCCCCGTTTTACCACAGTCACATTTTCAATCTTATTCTGGCCAGTTCACCTAAAGCGATACGCCATTATCGGTCAACCTAAAGAACTTCACAGTACTCCTGCCGGGAGCTCTCGAGTTTGCCGATGTATTTCGCCTGTTGACGAGGCATTTGGTTACCTTAAGAGAGTCATAGTTACCTCTTGCTGTTGCTCCCCATTTTACAACAGGCACATCTACAAGCTTACTCTGGCCAATTCTCCTGAAGCGATACGCTAATATCTATTGACATAAAGACTTTCACAGTACTCCTGCCGGGAGCTTTTCGACTTTGCCGATGTATTTCGCCTATTGACGAGGCGTTTGGCTACCTTAAGAGAGTCATAGTTACTCCTGCCAGTGTCTCTCCGTTAAACCACAGTCACATCTACCATTTTCCTCTGCCCCTTTCACCAGACGCGATACGTCATTATTTGTCGACATCATGACTTTCAAAGTACTCCTGCTAGGGGCTCCTCCAGTTTACCAATGTATTTCGCCTGTTGACGAGGCATTTGGTACCTTAAGAGAGTCATACTTACTCCTGTCAGTTGCTCCCCGTTTTACCACAGTCACATTTTCAATCTTATTCTGGCCAGTTCACCTGAAGCGATACGCCATTATCGGTCAACCTAAAGAATTTCACAGTACTCCTGCCGGGAGCTCTCGAGTTTGCCGATGTATTTCGCCTGTTGACGAGGCATTTGGTTACCTTAAGAGAGTCATAGTTACCTCTTGCTGTTGCTCCCCATTTTACAACAGGCACATCTACAAGCTTACTCTGGCCAATTCTCCTGAAGCGATACGCTAATATCTATTGACATAAAGACTTTCACAGTACTCCTGCCGGGAGCTTCTCGAGCTTGCCGATGTATTTCGCCTGTTGACGAGGCATTTGGATACCTTAAGAGAGTCATAGTTACACCTTGCTGTTGCTCACCATTTTACAACAGGCACATCTACAAGCTTACTCTATCCAATTCTGCTGAAGCGATACGCTAATATCTGTTGACATAAAGACTTTCACGGTTCTCCTGCCGGGAGCTTCTCGACTTTGCCGACGTATTTCGCATATTGACGAGGCACCTGGCTACCTTAAGAGAATTATAGTTACTCCTGCCAGTGTCTCTCCGTTAAACCACATTCACATTTACAATTTTCCTCTGCCCCTTTCACCAGACACGATACGATATTATTCTTCGACATTATGACTTTCGCAGTACTCCTGCATGGGGCTCCTCCAGTTTACCAATGTATTTCGCCTGTTGACGAGGCATTTGGCTACCTTAAGAGAGTCGTAGTTACTCCTGTCTGTTGCTCCCCGTTTTACCACAGTCACATTTTCAATCTTATTCTGGCCAGTTCACCTGAAGCGATACGCCATTGTCAGTCAACCTAAAGAATATCACAGTACTCCTGCCGGGAGCTTCTCGAGTTTGCCGATGTATTTCGCCTGTTGACGAGGCATTTGGATACCTTAAGAGAGTCATAGTTACCCCTTGCTGTCGCTCCCCATTTTACAACAGGCACATCTACAAGCTTACTCTGGCCAATTCTCCTGAAGCGATACGCTAATATCTGTTGACATAAAGACTTTCACAGTACTCCTGCCGGGAGCTTCTCGACTTTGCCGATGTATTTCGCCTATTGACGAGGCATTTGGCTACCTTAAGAGAGTTATAGTTACTCCTGCCAGTGTCTCTCCGTTAAACCACATTCACATTTACAATTTTCCTCTGCCCCTTTCACCAGACACGATACGATATTATTCTTCGACATTATGACTTTCACAGTACTCCTGCTAGGGGCTCCTCCAGTTAACCAATGTATTTCGCCTGTTGACGAGGCATTTGGCTACCTTAAGAGAGTCATAGTTAATCCTGTCTGTTTCTCCCCGTTTTACCACAGTCACATTTTCAATCTTATTCTGGCCAGTTCACCCGAAGCGATACGCCACTTGACGAGGCATTTGGCTACCTTAAGAGATTCATAGTTACTCCTGTCAGTTGCTCCCCGTTAAACCACAGTCACATCTACGATTTTCCTCTGCCGCTTTCACCAGACGCGATACGCCATTATTTGTCGAAATTATGACTTTCACAGTACTCATGCTAGGGGTTCCTCCAGTTTACCAATGTATTTCGCCTGTTGACGAACCATTTGGCTACCTTAAGAGAGTCATAGTTACTCCTGTCAGTTGCTCCCCGTTTTACCACAGTCACATTTTCAATCTTATTCTGGCCAGTTCACCTGAAGCGATACGCCATTATCGGTCAACCTAAAGAATTTCACAGTACTCCTGCCGGGAGCTCTCGAGTTTGCCGATGTATTTCGCCTGTTGACGAGGCATTTGGTTACCTTAAGAGAGTCATAGTTACCTCTTGCTGTTGCTCCCCATTTTACAACAGGCACATCTACAAGCTTACTCTGGCCAATTCTCCTGAAGCGATACGCCAATATCTATTGACATAAAGACTTTCACAGTACTCCTGCCGGGAGCTTTTCGACTTTGCCGATGTATTTCGCCTATTGACGAGGCGTTTGGCTACCTTAAGAGAGTCATAGTTACTCCTGCCAGTGTCTCTCCGTTAAACCACAGTCACATCTACCATTTTCCTCTGCCCCTTTCACCAGACGCGATACGTCATTATTTGTCGACATCACGACTTTCAAAGTACTCCTGCTAGGGGCTCCTCCAGTTTACCAATGTATTTCGCCTGTTGACGAGGCATTTGGCTACCTTAAGAGAGTCATACTTACTCCTGTCAGTTGCTCCCCGTTTTACCACAGTCACATTTTCAATCTTATTCCGGCCAGTTCACCTGAAGCGATACGCCATTATCGGTCAACCTAAAGAATTTCACAGTACTCCTGCCGGGAGCTCTCGAGTTTGCCGATGTATTTCGCCTGTTGACGAGGCATTTGGTTACCTTAAGAGAGTCATAGTTACCTCTTGCTGTTGCTCCCCATTTTACAACAGGCACATCTACAAGCTTACTCTGGCCAATTCTCCTGAAGCGATACGCTAATATCTATTGACATAAAGACTTTCACAGTACTCCTGCCGGGAGCTTCTCGAGCTTGCCGATGTATTTCGCCTGTTGACGAGGCATTTGGATACCTTAAGAGAGCCATAGTTACACCTTGCTGTTGCTCACCATTTTACAACAGGCACATCTACAAGCTTACTCTATCCAATTCTGCTGAAGCGATACGCTAATATCTGTTGACATAAAGACTTTCACGGTTCTCCTGCCGGGAGCTTCTCGACTTTGCCGACGTATTTCGCATATTGACGAGGCACCTGGCTACCTTAAGAGAATTATAGTTACTCCTGCCAGTGTCTCTCCGTTAAACCACATTCACATTTACAATTTTCCTCTGCCCCTTTCACCAGACACGATACGATATTATTCTTCGACATTATGACTTTCGCAGTACTCCTGCATGGGGCTCCTCCAGTTTACCAATGTATTTCGCCTGTTGACGAGGCATTTGGCTACCTTAAGAGAGTCATAGTTACTCCTGTCAGTTGCTCCCCGTTAAACCGCAGTCACATCTACGATTTTCCTCTGCCGCTTTCACCAGACGCGATACGCCATTATTTGTCGAAATTATGACTTTCACAGTACTCATGCTAGGGGTTCCTCCAGTTTACCAATGTATTTCGCCTGTTGACGAACCATTTGGCTACCTTAAGAGAGTCATAGTTACTCCTGTCAGTTGCTCCCCGTTTTACCACAGTCACATTTTCAATCTTATTCTGGCCAGTTCACCTGAAGCGATACGCCATTATCGGTCAACCTAAAGAATTTCACAGTACTCCTGCCAAGAGCTCTCGAGTTTGCCGATGTATTTCGCCTGTTGACGAGGCATTTGGTTACCTTAAGAGAGTCATAGTTACCTCTTGCTGTTGCTCCCCATTTTACAACAGGCACATCTACAAGCTTACTCTGGCCAATTCTCCTGAAGCGATACGCTAATATCTATTGACATAAAGACTTTCACAGTACTCCTGCCGGGAGCTTTTCGACTTTGCCGATGTATTTCGCCTATTGACGAGGCGTTTGGCTACCTTAAGAGAGTCATAGTTACTCCTGCCAGTGTCTCTCCGTTAAACCACATTCACATTTTCAATTTTCCTCTGCCCCTTTCACCAGACACGATACGATATTATTCTTCGACATTATGACTTTCGCAGTACTCCTGCATGGGGCTCCTCCAGTTTACCAATGTGTTTCGCCTGTTGACGAGGCATTTGGCTACCTTAAGAGAGTCGTAGTTACTCCTGTCTGTTGCTCCCCGTTTTACCACAGTCACATTTTCAATCTTATTCTGGCCAGTTCACCTGAAGCGATACGCCATTGTCAGTCAACCTAAAGAATATCACAGTGCTCCTGCCGGGAGCTTCTCGAGTTTGCCGATGTATTTCGCCTGTTGACGAGGCATTTGGATACCTTAAGAGAGTCATAGTTACCCCTTGCTGTCGCTCCGCATTTTACAACAGGCACATGTACAAGCTTACTCTGGCCAATTCTCCTGAAGCGATACGCTAATATCTATTGACATAAAGACTTTCACAGTACTCCTGCCGGGAGCTTCTCGACTTTGCCGATGTATTTCGCCTATTGACGAGGCATTTGGCTACCTTAAGAGAGTTATAGTTACTCCTGCCAGTGTCTCTCCGTTAAACCACATTCACATTTACAATTTTCCTCTGCCCCTTTCACCAGACACGATACGATATTATTCTTCGACATTATGACTTTCACAGTACTCCTGCTAGGGGCTCCTCCAGTTAACCAATGTATTTCGCCTATTGACGAGGCGTTTGGCTACCTTAAGAGAGTCATAGTTACTCCTGCCAGTGTCTCTCCGTTAAACCACAGTCACATCTACCACTTTCCTCTGCCCCTTTCACCAGACGCGATACGTCATTATTTGTCGACATCACGACTTTCAAAGTACTCCTGCTAGGGGCTCCTCCAGTTTACCAATGTACACTCCTGGAAATGGAAAAAAGAACACATTGACACCGGTGTGTCAGACCCACCATACTTGCTCCGGACACTGCGAGAGGGCTGTACAAGCAATGATCACATGCACGGCACAGCGGACACACCAGGAACCGCGGTGTTGGCCGTCGAATGGCGCTAGCTGCGCAGCATTTGTGCACCGCCGCCGTCAGTGTCAGCCAGTTTGCCGTGGCATATGGAGCTCCATCGCAGTCTTTAACACTGGTAGCATGCCGCGACAGCGTGGACGTGAACCGTATGTGCAGTTGACGGACTTTGAGCGAGGGCGTATAGTGGGCATGCGGGAGGCCGGGTGGACGTACCGCCGAATTGCTCAACACGTGGGGCGTGAGGTCTCCACAGTACATCGATGTTGTCGCCAGTGGTCGGCGGAAGGTGCACGTGCCCGTCGACCTGGGACCGGACCGCAGCGACGCACGGATGCACGCCAAGACCGTAGGATCCTACGCAGTGCCGTAGGGGACCGCACCGCCACTTCCCAGCAAATTTGGGACACTGTTTCTTCTGGGGTATCGGCGAGGACCATTCGCAACCGTCTCCATGAAGCTGGGCTACGGTCCCGCACACCGTTACGCCGTCTTCCGCTCACGCCCCAACATCGTGCAGCCCGCCTCCAGTGGTGTCGCGACAGGCGTGAATGGAGGGACGAATGGAGACGTGTCGTCTTCAGCGATGGGAGTCGCTTCTGCCTTGGTGCCAATGATGGTCGTATGCGTGTTTGGCGCCGTGCAGGTGAGCGCCACAATCAGGACTGCATACGGCCGAGGCACACAGGGCCAACACCCGGCATCATGGTGTGGGGAGCGATCTCCTACACTGGCCGTACACCACTGGTGATCGTCGAGGGGACACTGAATAGTGCACGGTACATCCAAACCGTCATCGAACCCATCGTTCTACCATTCCTAGACCGGCAAGGGAACTTGCTGTTCCAACAGGACAATGCACGTCCGCATGTATCCCGTGCCACCCAACGTGCTCTAGAAGGTGTAAGTCAACTACCCTGGCCAGCAAGATCTCCGGATCTGTCCCCCATTGAGCATGTTTGGGACTGGATGAAGCGTCGTCTCACGCGGTCTGCACGTCCAGCACGAACGCTGGTCCAACTGAGGCGCCAGGTGGAAATGGCATGGCAAGCCGTTCCACAGGACTACATCCAGCATCTCTACGATCGTCTCCATGGGAGAATAGCAGCCTGCATTGCTGCGAAAGGTGGATATACACTGTACTAGTGCCGACATTGTGCATGCTCTGTTGCCTGTGTCTATGTGCCTGTGGTTCTGTCAGTGTGATCATGTGATGTATCTGACCCCAGGAATGTGTCAATAAAGTTTCCCCTTCCTGGGACAATGAATTCACAGTGTTCTAATTTCAATTTCCAGGAGTGTATTTCGCCTGTTGACGAGGCATTTGGCTACCTTAAGAGAGTCATACTTACTCCTGTCAGTTGCTCCCCGTTTTACCACAGTCACATTTTCAATCTTATTCTGGCCAGTTCACCTGAAGCGATACGCCATTATCGGTCAACCTAAAGAATTTCACAGTACTCCTGCCGGGAGCTCTCGAGTTTGCCGATGTATTTCGCCTGTTGACGAGGCATTTGGTTACCTTAAGAGAGTCATAGTTACCTCTTGCTGTTGCTCCCCATTTTACAACAGGCACATCTACAAGCTTACTCTGGCCAATTCTCCTGAAGCGATACGCTAATATCTATTGACATAAAGACTTTCACAGTACTCCTGCCGGGAGCTTCTCGAGCTTGCCGATGTATTTCGCCTGTTGACGAGGCATTTGGATACCTTAAGAGAGCCATAGTTACACCTTGCTGTTGCTCACCATTTTACAACAGGCACATCTACAAGCTTACTCTATCCAATTCTGCTGAAGCGATACGCTAATATCTGTTGACATAAAGACTTTCACGGTTCTCCTGCCGGGAGCTTCTCGACTTTGCCGACGTATTTCGCATATTGACGAGGCACCTGGCTACCTTAAGAGAATTATAGTTACTCCTGCCAGTGTCTCTCCGTTAAACCACATTCACATTTACAATTTTCCTCTGCCCCTTTCACCAGACACGATACGGTATTATTCTTCGACATTATGACTTTCGCAGTACTCCTGCATGGGGCTCCTCCAGTTTACCAATGTATTTCGCCTGTTGACGAGGCATTTGGCTACCTTAAGAGAGTCATAGTTACTCCTGTCAGTTGCTCCCCGTTAAACCGCAGTCACATCTACGATTTTCCTCTGCCGCTTTCACCAGACGCGATACGCCATTATTTGTCGAAATTATGACTTTCACAGTACTCATGCTAGGGGTTCCTCCAGTTTACCAATGTATTTCGCCTGTTGACGAACCATTTGGCTACCTTAAGAGAGTCATAGTTACTCCTGTCAGTTGCTCCCCGTTTTACCACAGTCACATTTTCAATCTTATTCTGGCCAGTTCACCTGAAGCGATACGCCATTATCGGTCAACCTAAAGAATTTCACAGTACACCTGCCAAGAGCTCTCGAGTTTGCCGATGTATTTCGCCTGTTGACGAGGCATTTGGTTACCTTAAGAGAGTCATAGTTACCTCTTGCTGTTGCTCCCCATTTTGCAACAGGCACATCTACAAGCTTACTCTGGCCAATTCTCCTGAAGCGATACGCTAATATCTATTGACATAAAGACTTTCACAGTACTCCTGCCGGGAGCTTTTCGACTTTGCCGATGTATTTCGCCTATTGACGAGGCGTTTGGCTACCTTAAGAGAGTCATAGTTACTCCTGCCAGTGTCTCTCCGTTAAACCACATTCACATTTACAATTTTCCTCTGCCCCTTTCACCAGACACGATACGATATTATTCTTCGACATTATGACTTTCGCAGTACTCCTGCATGGGGCTCCTCCAGTTTACCAATGTGTTTCGCCTGTTGACGAGGCATTTGGCTACCTTAAGAGAGTCGTAGTTACTCCTGTCTGTTGCTCCCCGTTTTACCACAGTCACATTTTCAATCTTATTCTGGCCAGTTCACCTGAAGCGATACGCCATTGTCAGTCAACCTAAAGAATATCACAGTGCTCCTGCCGGGAGCTTCTCGAGTTTGCCGATGTATTTCGCCTGTTGACGAGGCATTTGGATACCTTAAGAGAGTCATAGTTACCCCTTGCTGTCGCTCCGCATTTTACAACAGGCACATCTACAAGCTTACTCTGGCCAATTCTCCTGAAGCGATACGCTAATATCTATTGACATAAAGACTTTCACAGTACTCCTGCCGGGAGCTTCTCGACTTTGCCGATGTATTTCGCCTATTGACGAGGCATTTGGCTACCTTAAGAGAGTTATAGTTACTCCTGCCAGTGTCTCTCCGTTAAACCACATTCACATTTACAATTTTCCTCTGCCCCTTTCACCAGACACGATACGATATTATTCTTCGACATTATGACTTTCACAGTACTCCTGCTAGGGGCTCCTCCAGTTAACCAATGAATTTCGCCTATTGACGAGGCGTTTGGCTACCTTAAGAGAGTCATAGTTACTCCTGCCAGTGTCTCTCCGTTAAACCACAGTCACATCTACCATTTTCCTCTGCCCCTTTCACCAGACGCGATACGCCATTATTTGTCGACATCATGACTTTCAAAGTACTCCTGCTAGGGGCTCCTCCAGTTTACCAATGTATTTCGCCTGTTGACGAGGCATTTGGCTACCTTAAGAGAGTCATACTTACTCCTGTCAGTTGCTCCCCGTTTTACCACAGTCACATTTTCAATCTTATTCTGGCCAGTTCACCTGAAGCGATACGCCATTATCGGTCAACCTAAAGAATTTCACAGTACTCCTGCCGGGAGCTCTCGAGTTTGCCGATGTATTTCGCCTGTTGACGAGGCATTTGGTTACCTTAAGAGAGTCATAGTTACCTCTTGCTGTTGCTCCCCATTTTACAACAGGCACATCTACAAGCTTACTCTGGCCAATTCTCCTGAAGCGATACGCTAATATCTATTGACATAAAGACTTTCACAGTACTCCTGCCGGGAGCTTCTCGAGTTTGCCGATGTAATTCGCCTGTTGACGAGGCATTTGGATACCTTAAGAGAGTCATAGTTACACCTTGCTGTTGCTCACCATTTTACAACAGGCACATCTACAAGCTTACTCTATCCAATTCTGCTGAAGCGATACGCTAATATCTGTTGACATAAAGACTTTCACGGTTCTCCTGCCGGGAGCTTCTTGACTTTGCCGACGTATTTCGCATATTGACGAGGCACCTGGCTACCTTAAGAGAGTTATAGTTACTCCTGCCAGTGTCTCTCCGCTAAACCACATTCACATTTACAATTTTCCTCTGCCCCTTTCACCAGACACGATACGATATTATTCTTCGACATTATGACTTTCGCAGTACTCCTGCATGGGGCTCCTCCAGTTTACCAATGTATTTCGCCTGTTGACGAGGCATTTGGCTACCTTAAGAGAGTCGTAGTTACTCCTGTCTGTTGCTCCCCGTTTTACCACAGTCACATTTTCTATCTTATTCTGGCCAGTTCACCTGAAGCGATGCGCCATTGTCAGTCAACCTAAAGAATATCACAGTACTCCTGCCGGGAGCTTCTCGAGTTTGCCGATGTATTTCGCCTGTTGACGAGGCATTTGGATACCTTAAGAGAGTCATAGTTACCCCTTGCTGTCGCTCCCCATTTTACAACAGGCACATCTACAAGCTTACTCTGGCCAATTCTCCTGAAGCGATACGCTAATATCTGTTGACATAAAGACTTTTACAGTACTCCTGCCGGGAGCTTCTCGACTTTGCCGATGTATTTCGCCTATTGACGAGGCATTTGGCTACCTTAAGAGAGTTATAGTTACTCCTGCCAGTGTCTCTCCGTTAAACCACATTCACATTTACAATTTTCCTCTGCCCCTTTCACCAGACACGATACGATATTATTCTTCGACATTATGACTTTCACAGTACTCATTCTAGGGGCTCCTCCAGTTAACCAATGTATTTCGCCTGTTGACGAGGCATTTGGCTACCTTAAGAGAGTCATAGTTAATCCTGTCTGTTTCTCCCCGTTTTACCACAGTCACATTTTCAATCTTATTCTGGCCAGTTCACCCGAAGCGATACGCCACTTGACGAGGCATTTGGCTACCTTAAGAGAGTCATAGTTACTCCTGTCAGTTGCTCCCCGTTAAACCACAGTCACATCTACGATTTTCCTCTGCCACTTTCACCAGACGCGATACGCCATTATTTGTCGAAATTATGACTTTCACAGTACTCATGCTAGGGGTTCCTCCAGTTTACCAATGTATTTCGCCTGTTGACGAACCATTTGGCTACCTTAAGAGAGTCATAGTTACTCCTGTCAGTTGCTCCCCGTTTTACCACAGTCACATTTTCAATCTTATTCTGGCCAGTTCACCTGAAGCGATACGCCATTATCGGTCAACCTAAAGAATTTCACAGTACTCCTGCCAAGAGCTCTCGAGTTTGCCGATGTATTTCGCCTGTTGACGAGGCATTTGGTTACCTTAAGAGAGTCATAGTTACCTCTTGCTGTTGCTCCCCATTTTACAACAGGCACATCTACAAGCTTACTCTGGCCAATTCTCCTGAAGCGATACGCTAATATCTATTGACATAAAGACTTTCACAGTACTCCTGCCGGGAGCTTTTCGACTTTGCCGATGTATTTCGCCTATTGACGAGGCGTTTGGCTACCTTAAGAGAGTCATAGTTACTCCTGCCAGTGTCTCTCCGTTAAACCACATTCACATTTACAATTTTCCTCTGCCCCTTTCACCAGACACGATACGATATTATTCTTCGACATTATGACTTTCGCAGTACTCCTGCATGGGGCTCCTCCAGTTTACCAATGTGTTTCGCCTGTTGACGAGGCATTTGGCTACCTTAAGAGAGTCGTAGTTACTCCTGTCTGTTGCTCCCCGTTTTACCACAGTCACATTTTCAATCTTATTCTGGCCAGTTCACCTGAAGCGATACGCCATTGTCAGTCAACCTAAAGAATATCACAGTGCTCCTGCCGGGAGCTTCTCGAGTTTGCCGATGTATTTCGCCTGTTGACGAGGCATTTGGATACCTTAAGAGAGTCATAGTTACCCCTTGCTGTCGCTCCCCATTTTACAACAGGCACATCTACAAGCTTACTCTGGCCAATTCTCCTGAAGCGATACGCTAATATCTATTGACATAAAGACTTTCACAGTACTCCTGCCGGGAGCTTCTCGACTTTGCCGATGTATTTCGCCTATTGACGAGGCATTTGGCTACCTTAAGAGAGTTATAGTTACTCCTGCCAGTGTCTCTCCGTTAAACCACATTCACATTTACAATTTTTTTCTGCCCCTTTCACCAGACACGATACCATATTATTCTTCGACATTATGACTTTCACAGTACTCCTGCTAGGGGCTCCTCCAGTTAACCAATGTATTTCGCCTATTGACGAGGCGTTTGGCTACCTTAAGAGAGTCATAGTTACTCCTGCCAGTGTCTCTCCGTTAAACCACAGTCACATCTACGATTTTCCTCTGCCGCTTTCACCAGACGCGATACGCCATTATTTGTCGAAATTATGACTTTCACAGTACTCATGCTAAGGGTTCCTCCAGTTTACCAATGTATTTCGCCTGTTGACGAACCATTTGGCTACCTTAAGAGAGTCATAGTTACTCCTGTCAGTTGCTCCCCGTTTTTCCACAGTCACATTTTCAATCTTATTCTGGCCAGTTCACCTGAAGCGATACGCCATTATCGGTCAACCTAAAGAATTTCACAGTACTCCTGCCGGGAGCTCTCGAGTTTGCCGATGTATTTCGCCTGTTGACGAGGCATTTGGTTACCTTAAGAGAGTCATAGTTACCTCTTGCTGTTGCTCCCCATTTTACAACAGGCACATCTACAAGCTTACTCTGGCCAATTCTCCTGAAGCGATACGCTAATATCTATTGACATAAAGACTTTCACAGTACTCCTGCCGGGAGCTTTTCGACTTTGCCGATGTATTTCGCCTATTGACGAGGCGTTTGGCTACCTTAAGAGAGTCATAGTTACTCCTGCCAGTGTCTCTCCGTTAAACCACAGTCACATCTACCATTTTCCTCTGCCCCTTTCACCAGACACGATACGATATTATTCTTCGACATTATGACTTTCGCAGTACTCCTGCATGGGGCTCCTCCAGTTTACCAATGTATTTCGCCTGTTGACGAGGCATTTGGCTA